>NC_056747.1:538181202-538191202 GCF_019279795.1 Protopterus annectens | reverse complement strand
AACATATAAACAATGACATTGGTAATCTCCAAACTCAGGACCCCACCCAGTTTGGGTTTGTAAAAGGCAGATCATGTCTCCTAAACCTGATAGACGACTTTGACACAGTCACCAAAGCCGTAGATGAGGGTAAGGTGGTTCACATAGCCTATCTAGATCTCACCAAGTCTTTTGACACCATCCCCCACTCTGGAATTATAAACTCACTAAACTAGGTATAAATCCCTATGTCACAAGATGGGTTGTCAACTGGCTATCTGACAGAACCCACACTGTGAAAGTAGCAGACTCCAAATCCAGCTTCAGACCAGTGACAAGTGGAGTACCACAGGGTTCAGTCCTGGGTCCTCTCCTGTTTGGCATCTACTTCTCTGAAGTACAGGCCAACACAGAAGGTCTTTTAACGGTTCGCAGATGACTGCAAACTAGGAGCCATAATCAAAACTCCAAAACATGTGGACATCCTACAAAAGGGCCTTGCTGAGACAGATGCCTGGTGTCAAAGCCATGGCCTCAAGCTCAGTGCCAAAAAGTGCATTGTCATTCCTTTTGGTAAAAACTCAGTACCCATGAACTACCACATAAGTGGTTGTCTACTTAACACCGAAAGTGTGATGAGACCTTGGGACACAGGTGGACAGTAGTCTCTCCTTTGATAATCACATCGCCACAGTAGTCAGGAAATCCTTCTATGTGGCACACCTCATCACAAAAGGTTTCTCATCCAGGAAAAAAAGAGGTAATTGTTCCCTTCTACTCATCACTCATTAGACCCATTATAGAGTACAATTTCCCTTTTGGTATGTACCTCACAAGACATCTACAACAACTGGAAAGGCCACAGAAATACCTCACAGAGGATTACCAGCCTCAAAGAGATGCCCTATGCAGACCATCTCAAAAAACTGCAGCTTTACTCCATTGCATATTGCCTACTCAGAGGCAATCTTTGCCTAACACACAAAGCTATGTCAAACCCAGAGCTTTTAGACGTGCTGCACTTAAAGAAATCCCAATCCCTACCAGCTACACGCTCTAGGGACCTAAACCTCGTCACCACAATAAACAACATGCTGGAGGGATAGATTCCTGTCCCAGAGACTTCCCATACTCTGGAACAAACTACCTATATATATCAAACAAAGCTCCTCATTAGCACTCGAGAAAAATCTTGATGATTGGATGGGAGATAGGAAATTCACCCCGAGGGTCACTTCTGTGGCTCTGCTCGACAGTGGCACAGGAAAATAACTTTCTTGGGTGGCGAAAGCCAGGGTACCTTTGGCTAGGCTTATATAGCCCCTAGGGTCAATAGCCTAGTACCTACCTATGAACCTATATATATATATATATATATATATATATATATATATATATATATATATATAATAAATGCTTACCACAGTGACAGCATCTTCCCCTTTAAGGAAGACCATGCATGTGTCATGCACACTGATGCCAGTGCAGATGTAAACCTATTCTGCACTCAAGCATGGTATTTAAATTAGCCATTCCATTTATAGAGACTGTAAGTGTGTCTGTATAATTTAAATTAGCAATTCCAATGTTTCTGTATGACTGTGTGTGTGTATGTAATTTAAACTAGGCATTCTGTTTGTAGTAGAGATAATGTATTGTTGTATGAGAGCAGACAGAGAAGGTAGGTCTGTGTGAGAGAGTAGGTGCATTTGTTGCTGTGTGAGAGCAGAGAAGGAAGGTGTGTGTGTGTGTGTGTGTGTGTGTGTGTGTGTGTGTGTGTGTGTGTGTGTGTGTGTGTGTGTGTGTGTGTGTGAGAGAAGGTAGGTGTACATGTGTGGATATATATGTGGGTGAGAGGAGATAGAAGATATGTGTTTTTCACATGCCACTGAAGTGTCCAGATTTACTCTAATAATTTTGGTCCATTTCTCATGTAATTTGTGGTTTTCTGGCAAAATACCAGGAGATTGAAGTCATTAAATAAATACACGAGTTTCAGACTTCACATGCTTTAGAAAATGTATGCAAGCACAAATCCTGTTGTTCTAACAATTTTCTAAGTTAAATACAGCAATATTTAAAATCTATTCCTATATTTTGGGCCATTGTATCCCCATTATTTTAGGCTTTGTCCAGATTTCTTGCACTAAGAGGTTGAGAAAGATCATGCATACCTCTCAACTGTCCAGATTTTTGCAACATGTCCACATTTTTGCCTCATTTTTGGTACATTCCTCATAAAATGTGTAGTTTTCTGGAAAATCATAGATTATTTTGATAACTAAATGTCCTACATTTGAATTTCAAACTTCATTTCCTTCAGAAAATGCATGCTAAGATGAATGCTATTATTTTAATAACTTTATAAATCTGTAAGAACAATATTTGTAATATGTCCCTATTTTGGGACCTTTGTCCTTCCCCTGTTATCTTAGGTTTTTTCAGATTTCTTGTGATAAGAGGATGAGATGTATGTAGGTACAGTATGTATTGCCCTAGTTGGGGGGAAGGGGGTGGCAGGTTAGTCTGTTAATTTGATCAGGCTTGACCCTGTAACTTGGTTAGAGGAGGCAAGAGCCTGATTCCTCTACATCAACTACCAGACTACTGATGGAATTGTGAGTTTACGTTTCAATACATTTTCAAGTAATTGAGTTTCAGTGCATTTTCATGGAATTAAATTTCAAGCAGGGAGGTTTACTGTTGCTCATTCTAAGTCTGTTTTCAATGTGTAATGAACAATGTTGTTTAGCAAATAGCAGTCACTGTTTGTGTTGTAGAATGTGAAAGCAGTGTTAGCATAACTGCCTTTGGTACAGAAGACTGTGGATTTTACTCCCACACCATGTGTATGGATTGCTGATAATGCACTGTCCTTTTGATTGCCGCTTATTTGGTGCATTTTAAGGGGGGATAGGGATTCTGCACTCCTAACTGTGTCTTCCATTGTATGAGATGCCTATGAACTTGAGTTTCAGTCATTTCCTATTGTAATATTACCAGCTTACCAATTTTTTTTAATTTAACATAGACAATTAATTCAAGGGCAGCAGATACCAAATTTGTAGATGAAACACTGAAATGTAAAGTTGTTCGCCAGTAGCAAACCTCTTCATTAGTTACAGATCTCCTTAATGTGGAATTATTTGAATGACTTTTACTTCTGCAGAGATCACACTTACTGACTATAGTGGTGGATTGTAATGACAGAAGTCTGACTGATCTTTTACGGTTAAAATGAAATGGGCGATTTTGTCATTATTGGGTCAAACGTTTTTTTTCATTGCTTACTGGAAAAATGTTCAAAACTATGAATTAAAAATGCACTGTAACAAGTGGTGCTGTATTACACAAGGAATATAATGTATACAATCAAGAAGGTAAATCAAAAACACATACATGTATGACGAGACCTAAAAATGTGTGCAAGGATCGTATAGTTTGAAAACAGCCCAAAAGTAAACTTGATTCTCCACTGGCCAGATGTATTCTGTTAGAATCTGAGTTTTAATGCCATTTCAATGAATGTGAGTGTCAATGGCAGAGAAGTTTACTGCTCATGCTAAGTCTGTTTTCATTCTGAGACTGTATTGTTTGTTTAGCAAAAGGCTGTCAGTGTTTGAGTTATTTTATTTCAATATCTGTAATCGTTGTGGATGTAAATAAGAAAACAGTATGCACACTGATAGGTTTGAGCAGTGTTAATGGTAAATGGGGAGAAACAGCCAAATAATGGAATGGGGGGGGGGTAAGGGGTTGTTGCAGGAAAGGTGCTCTGGGGGGGCACCGATCTGTTACCCTGCCTGCGGCCCCATTTTACCATGATCCAGCTCTGTCATCATGCATTACAAACTAATCAGAGAGGAAGGATCAGACAGTGATTCTAAAATGCCCCCTTTAGATAATTAACTTATCAATGTGAAGGAATTTGTGTGCTTTTGTAATCCTTATAGCTATGACTCCTCAATCTTCATACTTCTTGTAGGGTTACTCTTAGTAAACTGGTTTGAATAGAAGATCAAGACAAACCATGATAGGGCCAAAGGCATGTACTAGGTTAGCTGCCCTTGGGGGCCATTTTAACCCTAGCCAGATTACCTTTTTTGATCTATGCCATTTGGTTGTAGATTGTGCTTACATATCCCATCGTTGATAATTATATACTACCCCTAGTGAGAATATCTGGGATCATAACATAGATAAATTGAGGGGCCCATGCATGGGATAAAGCATTTAGGTGCCACATCTGTCTGTTAATATTACGGGAGCAGTTCTGAAAAAAATTCTGTTTCCCATCCCTAGATCTGTGTTGTGCTTGAATATGTACTTGGATGAATTTTATTTTATGTAGATGGAGAGTTTGTTCCAAAGCAGTGGTATCTTTTATGAGATGTACCTGCCCCTTCAAATCATTCTATTGATGCAGAAGAGGTTTAGATCCCTAGACAGTATTTCTGATGCCAGTTGTCATTTGATTGATAATCAAGAAATTCCCCTCACTTTGCTCACTGAAGCGTGCCTTGGGGTGAGGTGCCAAACACAGCCCAGGTCCATCTTATCCTGAAAAATCTATATGCCTCTTAACTAACTTCATGCCAAAAATATGGCGCACATTACCCACCCATATACTATCCCATTCTTCTTTAATACAGTTTAAAGAAACTACTAAAAACACACTTAAATACTTGGCTCTGTTCTGTACTAGTGCTCGTTAGTCTTAACCCCTGGTCAGTAACCTATCCAGCCTACTCCTGTACTAGTGCTGGTTAGTCTTAACCCCTTGTCAGTAACCTATCCAGCCTATTCCTGTACTAGTGCTAGTTAGTCTTAACCCCTGGTCAGTAACCTGTCCAGCCTAATCTTGTACTAGTGCTGGTTGGTCTTGTCCGCCTACTCAGTAACCTGTCCAACCTACTCTCAATTACACTGCTGCAATTTTACTATCATCTCTACAGGAACTCACTTTCTCTCGTTGCTCATTTTCATAACAATTAAAGTATTAACTACCTTTACTTGACTGAAGTAACACAATTATTATGGGGTCTACATTATTTCTCTAACATAGGTTGTATTGTCTCTCTCTTAACTGTTGCTATATGCACTTACTAGCATATGCTTTCTGTGATTCAGTATAATTTAACCACTTATATTTCAAGTCTTCTGTATATAATACTGTTTACACCTGTATATAATCTAAATGTACCTTTGTTTGCTCTGTAAACTTGACTTACTTGTGTTTGTATTTAATTTTTTTTCATGTGGAGCTTTTCTCCCTGTGGCTCTGCTAAAAAAGGGCTTGCGTCCAGCCGGACGTTTCCTGTTAAATGTAAAAATAAAATAAAAATATGCACCTATGTGGGATTAAGCCCCACAGGGTAAATGGTGTGGGTTAGGCTCTATGCTGGTTAAGTGACTGATATGAGTCGAATGGCTTAAGATGCTGTAGAAGCAGGTAATGGAAAGTGGTGCCTCAGACACTGAATTTCACTCTATTGCTGAGGAAGAAGTCCTGTCATGTTGTAGATTTAAAAAAAAATCAGTTAATTGCACTAATTTTTACAACCACAACTGTTCTGTAATTAGACTTCTGAAGTGAGTGGTACCATTCCTCCTTAGAACGTAACCTTCACGATAGGATTCTGGTAAGTATACTGATACCCCCAGGCCCATAACATTCTCTAACAAACAAAAAAATATTCAGTGCATTTGACAGTTGCAGAAAGGAAAACAGTCTGCCTGTACTAATGCAACTATCAGCTACTTGGAGTATTTAGCATTCATACAGAGTATTAGGGAGATGTTTATTAGGGTGTCAACAAATGTCTACAACTTGGAGACTTCGACTCTCATGTGTGAAAAGATGGAAATATGAAGGGGATATGACTGGCAAGAATGACTTGCCTGATTAGAATGTGAGTGGTAAACTTTTTACTTCTGTTAGTTTAGGATTTTCCTTAAATACCATTCATTAGACAATTAGAATGGTTATAAGTGCACGTAGCACCAGATGCTTTTGGACCAGCAGTCATTTATTGACTTTCTGGGTATGTCATCAACCTTGAGGCAGTATGCTCTGGATACACTTGGTCAATAGACGTGCTGAGCTGTCAACTTATTACCACAGGTGGTGAGTCTGGATGGCTGTTAAAGGCTGGACACAGCCAGAAAACCCAATCTTGGAGTGAGGACATCCTAGTGATGTTTAATGTTTCTTTGTGAGAGGAGTAAAACTCCCACCCTCAGGCTTGCTTGTTGTGAATGCTTTGAAGAAAGGGGCATGCATTCTGAATAGCAGAAAGTCATAAAACTCTTAAAATAAAAATGTCTATTTTTATGGTGAGACATGGATTCTGAATTGCAGAAATTTGTAAAACTCTTAAATTAGAAACGTCTGTTTTTTAATGGTGGGATGAAGCCGTAAAGTTAAACACCAAAGTTAAGAAGTCATAAAAAGAGGTCTTTTACTCAGTCATATTCATGTTTGCCCTGATGATCACAGAATCAGCACACTGGATCTTGTACTATTAAAACCCAAGACTGAAGTAGGCTCCACATGGTGCACAGTCTCTAGGCCTCTACTAATTGGTGTCTTCTTCTAATTAACCTGTGTCAAGTATAACATATGGCTTTAGCTGTATGATTCTCCAGTGATTTTACATTTCAGTGACTGAGCATTGTTCATTCTAAGGAGGCACCTTTGCTGACCATATCAATTCTCAAAATACAAATAATCTTCTGCATTCAGTATGTCCATTGTGTACAGTCACAGTACCTCAAAGTCTGATAAAACTGTGTGATATCTTCATGATAAATGCTTTAAACAAAATTTAAGCTTCTTTTCTTTTGATTTTCTACAAATAACCTTTTATCTGTTCCTGTTTGAAGTATAAGAAATAGATGGAATATATTCTTAAACAGCTGTAATTAAAGCATTAATTGTTGGTATCCATCTTATGTAAGTATTCAACAAAGACGAATTTCATTTGCAAGGCATACTTGCTATATCTCTTCTGTAAAATGCTTATTGATGTCTACTTTTTGTTGACTGACCTGTTCATATGGATGGATCCAGTTTGCAATGGAGAGTCAAGGATAAAATATCTACAAATATGGAACAAACAAATTCAGAAAATGGTGGCAATAGGTATATTACAAAATGGAGATGTTCAGATCTGAAATGGCCGCATGATAAAAGTAAATGAATAACATTTAGTGAAGCATGTGGCTGAATAACATATTGGAGAGAAATCTATGATAACGCTAAGTATAAAACAGCTAATTAAATGTACAACACTGTGTATATCAGCTTCCAGATGTTCTCATTGTGAAGCTTATAGCCTTTGACTCTTCTACGTATACTCTAGCAGAAACTCCACAGACTCTGGCTACCTCAACTCACTTTGCTATTACATGTCAGGAACATAAATACATTCCAGGCCCATTATCATGTAACAACAAGCAAAACATGGCTATCTCTTGCTTCAATACTGCCAGTATACAAACTATATTCACCCAGCTGAAATGCTGCATTCAAGAACACAACCCCAGCATGGCTGACATCTCTAAATTATTATTATTACAAATACCTCACTTGTCATTAATGGTGTATATCAACTTTTTCATAGCATCTGAGTAGGACCAAGACCAGAGGGAGATGTGCATATTAAATTTCTTATACAGATCCCAATATATCTCACTGTTTACTCTGCAAATACTGTTGTCCATGACCTTAATTGTCACTTGTATTCCTTTCACTGGGGATCATTTGGAAAATCATTTTAATAGATTTCTAGAATTCTCCACTAACATCTTTTATGCCACTTAAAGATCTTCTCTGTGCCATGGCCATAAAGGCGATGAGGAAAAATTGAATAATAATATGGGACTTTAAACTGCAGTGAAAGTCGAACACTATACCACCTATTTAAGGAAGCCTTGAACTTTTATTCTGGCACCCACATTGTGAACACGTACAGCACACCAAACTAGTGTTGCACTTAAGTACACACTTTGTCTTGACCGTCACAAGTACCATCCCTGTTAAATTCATCCGCACCAAACAAGAAAAATCCACTGTCATTTCTTCTGTGACCACTTCAGCACCTGTACCCTTTTCTCTACCAAAGATATTCAAATTTCAGGATTCACCACCACCTTCACATCTTGTATAAATATGGGGAGGATAGTCCTCTCGCCAACCTGGATCACACAGACTGGTGATGATAAAATGGATCACATTCACTATAAAGCATCCCTTTAGTTCCTTCTAAACTCATTTCTTCTTTGGCAAGTGCTTTCCAATCTCCTGTTTTGTTTATTTTTGCTCCCATGTTTTCCAACCATTAATGTCCTCTCTGCCAGTTAGACATAGACCATTTATTTCCTTACCTGTGAGCACCATGTGGATAAGGACAACAGCTCAACAGTCTTGCAGTCAACTATGATAATGTTTTATGCCAATGTTGGCATCCCAACAAAGAAATGTTCTTGTAATGGCCTAACCCCGTGTCTGTGCAGGGAGAAGTGCAATCTCCATTACCTCAAAACGTCTTCCCTATGTGAGTATTTGTTTCCAAACAACTGTGTATAAGGCTGCCACTAGGTAAAGGCTGGATGGGGCTGATCCCTGCCAAAGACAGTGCATTGGTATAGCTGCTCCTCCTTTGTGGTATTTTGTTTGATGACAGTAGACAGCTGGCTCTGATTAGCATTCTGCCCCATGGTGGACAGGCCCAACCACCCGTGGAACCACTTTCAGATGCTCAAGCCACTGTTACCTGACCATAGGCATATTGTATACCTCTATTCCACCAGAGCTTGTTTTACACCTACAGTCATAAAAGGATATGATTTAACCCTGTGTCTTGTGCACAACATCAGCCTATCACCTTGTAGAGACAGTTTCTCTGAAATGTGGAAGGCAGCCCTTTCTCCAAATAAGAAAACCTTCTTCTCTTGTCATACTCCCCACCTCCCTATTCTACTCACTATCCAAAACAGCTGAAATAGCCATTGCACTACAACATTCTTCCCTTATGATCACTCAGATATATGGCTCCAGGGAAAACCACAAGTAATCTTAAAGCTACCCTTAGCCTGCCAGAATAAGGTCTACATAATGTACAGTGTAGACAACAGCAAGCTCACTGGACATTTTCTTTCCTTATTCTTACCAAGGACGTTGTTCAGTACCTCAGTCTCCTATGATAACTTACTTGATACATCTCATAACCAGTTTGACAGCTACCCAAGCAAACTTTCGTTTAGTGTACAAATATAGAAGTCACACTTGGAATGTGTTCTAAGAGTTCTACAAGCCACACTTCTTTTTATAGAAGTCACACTTGGAATGTGGTCTCCTAAGCGTTCTACAAGCCTCACTTCTTTTTATAGAAGTCACACTTGGAATGTGGTCTCCTAAGCGTTCTACAAGCCTCACTTCTTTTTATAGAAGTCACACTTGGAATGTGGTGGTCTAAGAGTTCTACAAGCCTCACTTCTTTTTATAGAAGTCACACTTGGAATGTGGTCTCCTAAGCGTTCTACAAGCCTCACTTATTTTTATAGAAGTCGCACTTGAAATGTGTTCTAAGAGTTCTACAAACCTCACTTCTTTTTATAGAAGTCACACTTGGAATGTAGTCTCCTAAGAGTTCTACAAGCCTCACTTCTTTTTATAGAAGGCACACTTGAAATGTGTGCTAAGAGTTCTACAAGCCTCACTTCTTTTTATAGAAGTCACACTTGGAATGTGTTCTCCTAAGAGTTCTACAAGCCTCACTTCTTTTTATAGAAGTCACACTTGAAATGTGTTCTAAGAGTTCTACAAGCCTCACTTCTTTTTATAGAAGTCACACTTGAAATGTGTTCTAAGAGTTCTACAAGCCTCACTTCTTTTTATAGAAGTCACACTTGGAATGTGTTCTCCTAAGAGTTCTACTAGTCTCACTTCTTTTCACTGCTTTCTTTAGTGTCTTTAGCATTGGCCCACCTAATATTTCTGCTGTTTGACAGTTCTGAG
>NC_056747.1:538158702-538166202 GCF_019279795.1 Protopterus annectens | reverse complement strand
TATTATCTGTCATTAACTGTCAACGTAGTCATAGGAACCAGGGCAGGGCTGTTAGGTATGACATAAGTAAATGATGTTAGCTAAGTATAAATAACTGTGCACTTTTGTTAATACAAATCAAACTAAGCAAAATACGAATAATATATATATATATATATATATATGTAAACGTTCTATTCCTAGTATATGGAAATTGTTAAATTAACATTTCCATTTGAGAGCGCATTTGACATTCAACATTTCATTTAGTCCAGGTGGAGCTTCTGCATTTAGTTTTAATTGCCAGCGAAGTTCTTTGACTTCAAGAAGTGTGTTCACGTCACCTAGAAAGTTATCAACAAAATCCAGTACTAAAAATTTAAAATGATTAAAGTTCCTGCATTCCACGCTGTGTTTCATAAGTGCATTTTTCATGTCCTTGTTGCGCACAGCAGCGCAATGTTCTTTGATGCGGGATGAAAGTCTTCGAGTAGTTTTCCCTATGTAAAAACTCGGACATGACATGCACACTGCAGCATAAACCACATGAGTGGTTTTACAATCAAAGTGTTTAGCATAGTATACATTAAAATTGTTGTGTTGAAAAATGAACGAATTACCAGCTAAAATGAAGTCACAGGCAACACACGTGCCACATGGAAAGGTACCAACAGTGTCAGTTGTTACATTGATGTCAGTGTTATCAGTGGGAATGAAAGGAGGGTCTCTGTTTTCAAAGGAGCTACGCAGTGGCTTGGATCGCTTATAGGTGAATAATGGGTTGATACCAAGCGCAGCTGACGTTTCCTGACTGTTAGTAATGATGTCCCAGTTGTTTGTTAAAATCTGTTTGATAGCTTGGGAGTCTCTACAAATGGGTACTGGAAAACTGATGTTCCATTCAGGGCTACTAGAATGTGGGGGGTCTGCGGATGCGAGGTTTTGTGGGCTCGTGAGGTAAGAAGTAGAGGTGTGTGAACTGGGAGGCAGATCATTGGTGGATGGAGGAGCTGAGTAGCCAAAGGGGTCAGAGAGACCAGGTAGGGAGGAGTGGTCCTCGAGAGCCTGGGGAGTGGAGGAGGCTGTGTGAACAGGAGCGTTCTGATTGGTGGCTGAAGGAGATGCAAAACCAACTGAGTGGTTGGCAATAGGAGTGGAGGCTTGGTGAATTTGTGAAAGGTGATTGGAGGATGTAGAAGAAGTTGAGCCAGAAATAGTTTTTGGCGTGAACCCATTCAAGATGATGGGTAGAAACTTTGTGTGCCTGGCAGTCGTGATTTCATGGATAATAGAGTCTAGCAAATGTGCGGGGTAGTTTCTGTGCAATAACATGTTTTTGAGTACAGTACATTCATTAATAAAATCAGAGTCGTCGCTGCTAATCCTAGAAATACGTATAAACTGACCCCTAGCCAAGTTCTTCTTCATAAAAAAATGGGTGCATACTGTGGAAATCCAGATAATTATTGCGGAATGTCTTTTTTCTGTGGATAGGGTATTTCCAGGTTAGATTGGCATTGTCCAAGGTGATGTTGGTGTCTAAAAAGTTGATGTTCGTGCCACAGTCAGCTATCTTGAATTTTAAAAACGGAATTGAAATGGTAATGGACTCTTATCAACTGTAGTAGTAGCGATTTACTGCCTTGCCATACAAAAAAGACATCGTCTATGTAACGCCTATAAAGGCGTGTGTGTTTGAAACCAGGCAATTGTTTTAGGGAATCAGCCTCCCATGAGGCCAGGACCAGATTGGCAAATGAGGGTGCCACTTTTGAGCCCATGGCTACCCCTTTGACTTGTTGGAAAACAAGTCCGTTGAAGTGAAAAAAGTTGTTTTTGAGAACGAGGGAGGTCAGGGAGGAGATGGTATCAGAGAGGTCCGTATTAACTCAAGTATGCTGAGAAAGATATGTGCACATTAAATCCAATCCTTTGAGGTGGGGGATGTTCATGTAAAGCGCTTTGATGTCCAGAGTTACCAGGAAGGAATCGTTGGCCGTGGGAGGATTTTTGAAAAGAAAATCGAGGAAATCCCACAAGTCCCTGGTGTAGAATTCTGAGCGCTGAACTAATGGGTTCAGTAACAAGTCCAGGAATTCGGAAATTTTTTCCGTTTTTGTCTTGTGGTTGGACACAATGTGCCTGAATGGGGGGTTAGATGAATGTTTGTGGATTTTTGGAATGCCAAAAAAGCGTCCCAGATGTGGTTCAGGTACTGACATGTATTTGGCGTCAGATAAAGAAATGTGGTGGTTCTGTACTAATGACTCGATGACGTTGTCAATGTGATTGAAGGCTTCATTGACCGCTGACAAAGGGACTTGAATGTAGTATTCACTGTTCTGTAAGTCTGTCAGCAAGGTGTGTACATATTTTTCTTGTTCCATTAGTACCACCCCTGTGCCTTTGTCGGCTTTCATAATCCTGAGGGATTTATCTGATTGAATAGATCTTAAAGCTGCCCGATGCTGGGGGGACATGTTAAACCACTTGGAAGAACTGTTACTGTTGAGAAGACTTCGAAAATCTTTCTCGCAAACTTTGAGAAAGATCTGAAGGGTGTTACTGAGAGGAGGATTGTAGATGCTCTTTTTTAAGGGTAAGCAGGGATTTTCCATGGAAAAGAGGGGATTCTCGGTGTCAGAAGCATCTGTCTCAAAAACATTTTTGTCAAATAGAATTTTTAGATTTAATTTCCTAAGGTAGAGCCGGAAATCCAGAAGTAGGGAGGACACTTCTGCCCTGTGAGACGGGATAAAGGAAAAACCTTTTTTCAGTACGTCGAGCACTGGTGTGTTAAAATGTCTGGAAGTCAGGTTGAAAACTTTGGAAGAAAACAAGTCTTGATTTGGCGGTCAGCGTAGGGCATCTGCTTTAGGCCTGTGATTCTTTTAGTGAGGTATTTCTGAGGCCTTTCCAGTTGTTGCAGATGTCTTGAGAGGTACATTCCAAATGGGGCGTTGTATTCTATAATGGGTCTAATGAGGGATGAGTACAGTGGGACAATGACCTCCTTTTTTCTGGATGAAAAGCCCTTCGTGATGAGTTGTGCCACATAGAAGGATTTCCTGACTGTTGTGGCGATGTGGTTATCGAAGGTGAGATCACTGTCCACCTGTGTCCCTAAGTCTCTTATCACACTTTCTGTGTTTAGTGTACTGCCACCTATATGGTAATTCATGGATACATGTTTTTCCCAAAGGGATAACAATACATTTCTTGGCATTGAGCTTGAGCCCATGGCTCTGGCACCAAGCATCTGTTTCTGTAAGGCCCTTTTGTAGAGTATCCACATCATTTGGGGATTCAATAATGGCTCCCAGTTTGCAGTCATCTGCAAACTTTGTTAGCCAGAGTCCCTTGATGTTGACCTGTACTTCAGAGAAGTAGATGCCAAACAAAATGACCCCAGGACTGAACCCTGAGGTACTCCACTTGTCACTTGTCTGGAGCTGGATTTGGAGTCGGCTACTTTTAGAGTGTGGGTTCTATCAGTAAGCCATTTAGCAACCCATTGGGTGACATAGGGATTAATGCCCAACTTAGTAAGTTTATCTATGATTCCAGAGGTGGGGATGGTGTCAAAGGCCTTGGCAAGGTCTAGATAGGCTGTGTGGACCACCTTACCCTTGTCCATGGCTCTGGAGACTAATTCAAAGACGTCAGTCAGGTTCAGGAGACAAGATCGGCCCTTCACAAACCCAAACTGGGTGGGGTGCAGTGTTTGAAGGTTGCCAATGTCTTTGTTTATAAGTTCCATGATAATACGCTCCATGGCCTTGCAGATAAGGCTTGTCAGACTGATGGGACGGTAGTTTCCGGGATCCAAGGTGGATCCCCCCTTGTGGATTGGGATAACTGTAGCTCTGAGCCACACAGTGGGCACGAAACCTGAGGTGAGGCTATGATTAAACATGACACTTAGGTGAGGTGCCAGTTCATATTGTAGTTCATGTAGTACACAGCCCGGGATGTCATCTGGTCCCATGGATGCTGTATTCTTGGCTTTAGAGAGTGCGTTTTGTACCTGTGTGGCCGTTATTACTGGAATTTGGCAATCTTCTGGTATTGAGATGGGCCATTTAGGGGTGAGAGGGGTGAAGTTGGCACTGAATCGATCTGCCAGGATATTGGCAATATCCTTTGGATCCAGTATATTTAATGCCATTCTGTTTTAGCTCAGAGCAGATCTGAGCATTGCCATTTAGATTCTTGACATAGTTATAGAATGCTTTGTGGTTGTCTTTGGAATCTTTGGCAATTTTATTTTCATAACTAGCTTTGGAGGATTTTATGAGGCATCTCAGTTTCTTACTGAGGCTAGTAAGGGAGTTTTTTGCATCCTGGGATTTTCCTCTTTTCTGCAAAGTTTCTTCCATTTGTTGTAAAGTTTGTTTATGGCAGGGGACCACCAGATTGGCTTCCTTTTTTTTTGGATGAGAGCATTTTGGTTCGATTTGGGATGGCACGATTCATGCATGAGTGGATGTGCTCGTACAATACCTTAGTGTAGGATTCAGCAGTTGAACTTTCAGTTCCCGTCTGCATGGGTGTTATGAACTTTGTCACTTCTGACTTGAGTAGCATGAAGTTGGCTTTGGAGAAGTTTTCTATGGTGGTTTCTTTACTGGGGGTGGGGGTGGGATGTGGATGTTAAGGGTGATTAGCTTATGGTCAGACCTGACTAACGAGGGGGTGACCATAGGTATGGAACATTGATTTCCCATGTTGGTAATGACCAGGTCTAGGATATTGGAGCCCCTGGTGGGACTATGGATTAGTTGATCCAGGGCATTGGAATTTATGAATTCCAAGAACCGTTGCGCAAAGGTGTTGGGACATGAGTAGTTTTCCCAGTTAATGGCAGGGTAGTTAAAATCACCCAGTATTAGGGTGTTTGGTTCTATCTTAATATTTTCCAGTATGTTTAGAAAGGTGTAGTGAGAATCTTGGGGTATGGTGGGGGATCTGTAGCAAGCTACAATTTGGATTGCAGTCTTACCTAGTGTTAGTTGCACTTGGAGAATTTCAGACACATTGTGTTGGCCAACTAGCCTGGTGGTATGAATATCCTTGGTGAATATTGACACTCCTCCACCTTTAGTGTTTTGGTCCTGGTTTGGTGGCGAAAAGTGTGGTAAGAGTTGTAGCCTGGTATTGCAGGGGTGCTCTCTGGAGCCTTGAACCAGGTCTCAGTTACTGCACAGATATCGATATTCTCCATTTTTAGGAGTGCCTCGAGAGAGTGCATTTTGAGGTTTAGACTTCTAGCATTGAGTAGCATTACCTTCAGATTTTGCATGCTTGTACCTGTTACGGTGGTGGTTTGTCCTTTGAAGTTTGCCTAAAAAGGCACTATAAGGGTGGCAAGAGCCTTAGCCAGTAACCTGAATCCCAGAGGCGACAGGTGCAGACCATCTCTGGCAAAGCATGTGGTCTGTCAATCATGTCATCCCAGGCAGACAGATACTGGATCCCCTTTGAATGACACCATAAAGCAGCCAATTGTTGAAGTCAATCATTTTATCCTTATATTGTGGTATCATTCTGGTGAAGGCAGGATTCTACTCAGGGCTAGGGTCATACCTGCCTGGGCCACATGATCGAGAGCTCTTCCATGTCTCTTTTCATGTAGTCCAGGAAGATGCGTCTCAAGTCATTCACTCCAACATGGACAATGTCAGAGTCATATTTGTACTTGTTGTGGGTGACTTGAGTGCATCGTTATGTGGCGGATCCTGGCACCCGACAGGCAGCTGACTGTAATTTTCTCCTTATTCAACCTGGTGAGAGGGACATCAGTGTGCCAGACTATAGAGTCACCTATGACTAAAGTGTTAGGTACATTGTCTTGCCTTAGGGGCTGTTGCTGGGTGGCACACTGGTGTTGTGAACTATGTGACACATTGGTTGTGATTGGTGTTTGTTTGCGTTTCAGCTTCAGAGGTCTTTGTTGCTTGGGCAGGTTACAGTTAAGGGCCTCTGCATATGTGGATTTAGTGTTGCTATATGTGGGTGTTGGTGGTGCGGGTTTAGAAGGGCTGTGTGTTGCTTGAGATGTAGTGTGGGTGTTAACCTTCTCCTCTTGACTGTTAAGCACAATCTTGGGTGGAGAAAGCTTTGCTTCCATTTTGGCAATGTAAGTGCATCTCTCACAGGTTGTAGTGTTGGGTGGTAGGAGGAGAGGGTTGTCTGTGTACATGAGGCAATTGCTGCATTGCCCCAGTATGCCCAGATTCACCAGGTGGACAGGAGAAATCACCGGAAGCTGACCCTTGGACATGCTTGGTTTGGGGCTTTTTTTTTTCTTTGTAAAGTAAAGGAGCTGTTTCCTTAGCAAGGTACTTTGCAATTTAAGGCTGTTTAGTGCTTACTATTAGTTTTTCCTTGTTAACAAAGAGAGTTCAGTGTTTGTATGAGTTTAAGGCTTCCTAGTGCTTTCCAGCAGGTATTAGAGAAAGTGCTAGTCACAGGGATGCTTAAAGGTAAGATTGAAAAGAATGCACTCTGCAGTGTGCACTAGAGAAGTTAGATGTGAAAGTAGGCAACTTGAGTTTTACCTGTTTAAAAAGTTAAGGTTTAGTGGAGAGTTACTATTTTTAAAACAGCAAGATGGATTGAAAGGGGTGGTCAGTTTTGTATTTTGGTACTATGAAATACTGAAGGATGGCCAATAAATTTAAATAATTGAAGGGGTGGGATTTCAAAAATGATGATTTTGTGATTACTCACATAAGCCAGTGAAAGTAGAGAGAAATGAGATATATAGTCAGATTAACATAAGAGGCGGGCAACTAGGAAGACAGTGGTATTTAACAAGACAACTTAAATGGGTGGGAGGGCGGGAAAAAATTCTGCCCGACTCAGAAGAGAGAGAGAGCTGTGGTCTCTTTTGAAGTTTTAATATGCTGTTAAAACAGAATGCAAGCAAAACACAAAGTAAAGAAAACAAACTACAGTATTCAAAATATAGAAAGGCAATACAGTAATACAAAAAATAACAGCAAACTAACCTTTCCTTCACAGCAAAGTGTAGCAGAGTCTGGATGAGCCTTTCTGGTAAAAGCTCACAAATGTTTAGTTTACTCCTTAAATAGAAATTTTAGTTCTAAGCTCCACCCACTACTGTTAACAAAGAGATTAACCTTAAGTGACCTCTTCTGTCTTTATGAATGGGTCCAGCAATTAATCAGTTCTTATTTCTGCCAGAGTGAGAACAGAGAGAGCACTGGTCTCTTTTGAAGTTTTAATATGCTGTTAAAACAGAATGCAAGCAAAACACAAGGTAAAGAAAACAAACTACAGTATTCAAAATATAGAAAGGCAATGCAATGTACAAAAAATAACAGCAAACTAACCTTTCCTTCACAGCAAAAAGTGTATCAGAGTCTGGATGAGCCTTTCTGGTAAAGCTCTGAAATGTTTTAGTTACTCCTTAAATAGAAATTTTAGTTCCTAGCTTTTTTTTTTCCATTTTTGTTAAAAACCCAAAAGGTTGAAAAAAAAAATTAAAAAAAAACC